>NW_027281446.1:0-47118 GCF_046629955.1 Centroberyx affinis
TCAACTATGGAAGCTGAGAACGGCCGTGCTTGCGATTATTTTTTTTTATGCCGTTATCTCGAGATAACAAGTTCATTATTTCGTTATCTCGAGAAAACAAAAGGCCGATTTCTCGAGGTTAACGAGATAATTTATCACGAGAAAACGACTTTTGTTTTCTCGAGATCACGGGATAATTATGGAGAACTCGAAAATGAGTGTCTGGTTCATGTGATCACACCTGATTTCAGCCTTCAAGATCACTGTCATGACTGTCGGGGAGGATTCATAACTGAACAGGAAGTCAAGGCATAAATGTGTAGTTTTGTTTGCTGCAGTTACGTTGTGGTCAGTTGTCAAGACGCCATCTATGCATGCTGGCATGGCAAAAATTATAAGTAATAATAGGAAACAACATTTTGTTTTCTCGTGATAACAGGTTGATTATCTCGTGATCTTGAGATAACAGCAATGATTTTGTTTTGCCAACAAGTCTCGTCCATGTAGCCGGTGCCCAGTGCAGCCATAGAACTCCATTGTATAAAAAAAAAAAAGATTAGAAACACGTCAGAGAGCCATGCTGTTGCTCTGGCAGCATATTTCATCATCATGATGCACCGGGCCGGCTGACTTTTTCCTCAAACAACTTACGCCCGGGCCACACCGCCTACCTCTTCCTGTGCGTGACGGCTACCTCGCTGAGCTGCTGCGGCTCGCACGCCTGTGGTGTCCACACAGACCTTCCAGCCCTATCTTTCTACACTGAGTTTGTTTCTACGTGGTTTTTGTTTACCCTCGATCAGAGAGAGAGAGAGAGAGAGAGAGAGAGAGAGAGAGAGAGAGAGCACACCGGAAAAATACTGCCCTTCACCTGATGTTCTTCTAACTTATTAACATAATATAATTATAGCCTACGTGGGGTTTCTGCTATGACTACCGTATTTCCACAATTAAAAGCCGGTACTCCACTAATTTAGCCGTGCAAGTCACTGAATTTTCTACAACACGGTCCTGCAAATATTTAACAATAGAAGCCAAATGAAGGGATTCTGTCCACAGAAACGCTAGAAGGCTTTTAATTTGAAACGGAAACAGAAAGTGTTGGGTAAAAAAAATATATAAATTTTTTTTTTTTTTAATGTCTGTGACATATACTACAGATATAGACATTGAAACTGTACTGAAAGGTGTAATGTTGCTGGTATGATGTCAATATGACCACCAACAGATCATTTTCCCTGTCTACTTTTGCTGAGAACCGCGGCGTCAACGCTGAAAAAATAGGCGAGATGGCGAATCTCTGGATGAGCCACAGCCGAGCCCCAGTGATTTCTAAAATTTAAACTATGTCTTTGTGAGCTGTATTTCAAGGTTTTTAGCTTACAGTTGGAGCCAGTGACTTCCGGGTTGACGGCTAAAAATGTATGTGGGAAGTCGGAAAGTAACACAGGATTTACATAGGATTTGTTGACGATAAGAAATGTATTTAAAAACAAGTCTCTCACTTTTTTTCACCTGTTTACAATTATTGGTTAACACACTACTTTCTTCCTTCCATCGGCATAAGTTTCCTCCAAACGGATTTCAGTGTTACACCTTTCAAACTGAAAGGTTTAATAAACATAAAGAAAGAGATTCACTTAACCACAATTCAGCCACAGGACTAGTTTTTTAATATATTGTCAGAATCTGCTTTGCTTGAGTTCGTTTATGTGGTAGAAGTGTGATTTTCAGACCTGTTCCTCCATATAATGGCAGTGAATGGAGAGAGAAAAAAAACGCAATTCTCCAATCTCCTCTACCGGAGATAATCGCCAATTTTGGGGTTATATCCCGACCAGGAAGCTACACAACCCAAGTTCCAAAGATCAACATCACTTTGACACACCACAGTAAAAATGTGGCCTGGCTGAAGTGTCGCCGTCCAGCGCGAGACGTGAAGCCGGTCTGACTCACGGAGCGATAACGATCATTTGAGCCGAAACAAACTGTTGCAAAAAAAAAAAAAAAGGCAGTCGAGGACGTCCAGGTTTATAGTAGGAAATTCCCAAGCAGTCTCTGGGCAGCGGAGACATTGTTCTTCTGGGTCAGGCTGGAGGGAGTCCTCTTTATCAACTATGACATCTGTACGGTCACACACACACACACACACACACACACACACACACACACACACACACATTTCTGATACATCCTGTGACTTTTCAGAAAAAACACCTAGGGAAAAGAGCTCAGAAACAGTTCAGAGTCATGGGAACATACTTTGAGTAACTTTGTAATGCTGCACAACGAATGCCATAAATAAAGCTTGACACTCATTTGATCAGGTCATCAAGAGTATGACAAACTCTTCTAGTTCAGACCTTTCAAGGCTTTGTGTCATTTCATGTGGTTTTACACGAGTCCGAAATCTATTAGCCACAGTACTCAGGCTGTGGGCTTCTCCTAGGTCAGGATGGGTCTAACTCCCACAGGCATTTGACCAGGTCCAGTTCCTCTGGTTTACAAGCACAAAATGTCCACAATATGATATATGGTAAAGAAATCAGATTTGGAGCTGTGGAAACTGTTTTGAACTGATATCAGAAAGATATTTGGGTCCTGATTTCACAAAATGATGCAATTAGCAGCTATGGACGACTAAGGATGCCATCCCAACTTTTATTCTGGCACTACATCGAAAGTACAAAATATGTATAATTTCATAAAGTGCTCTGGTGAGGTGAATCCAAGTAAAAGCTATTATCCCTTATTGATTTTCCTTAAATCTATACCAATCACAAAGCAGATGTAGATAAAGAGAAGCAGACGAGTTGGAGAAGGATTTCTAAGCTCTGAGACAACTGAGATGTGGATTGTGCAAAAGGGGCTGCAACTCAATATCAGGAAGATGTCTCTAATATTTTATACATTTACTGGTGTAGGCCGTCGTATCAACATCTCAAAACATTTGCTGGGACTGTATGAATGCAAAGCAATCCCTCCCTGGAAAAAACAAGTTTTAAAATCTCAACAAATTTGAACCCTAAAAATACCCATAACCCTAACTGTTTTCTTTTTCTGCAGAGACTCCAGTTGAATATAAGGGAGGGGGGTTGAAATTCTTTGTCATTTGTCTCTTTTAGGTTCCTCTTGGAGCAACAATGGGAGCTTTGTAGCTCGTTGCTCAGATCCTGGCAGCGATGTCCTTGGGTCCTGTGACTTTGGGTCCTGGGTGTCCGTCCGTCCAACACAATCCAAACCCTCTTCTGCTGTTATTGGTGCAGGCAGATCAGAAGGCTGTCTGACCATCGATGGCTCATAAAGACATATCACTGATCAGAGAGCTTTCTATTCAGTATGATCAGCGTCGGGGTCAATTCACTTACAATTCAATCGATTCAAAGTGTAAAGCTCAACTACAATCCATTGGTTGATGATAGAGCATTAATTCTATTTTGCCATTCAATATACCTTCAAAAATATTTCAAAAAATGTTTTGCATTCAAAAAGGAACATCCACACACTTAAATCAATGCAGGTTAAACAATGATGACCGAATGTCTGTGTTCACCCAATGCATCATTTTGTGAACCTTTGCTGTTCTAACCTCAACAATATGAGCCATTGTCAGGCCAAATTGTGTCAGGCCAAACCTAATACGCATCACAGTCAGGTAATAACTCATATATTTTTAGGCTTTTAGCTCATCACTTATTCAGAGCGACTTATACTGAGTGAGCAGCGTCTTCAACAGGATGCCTGTCTGCTCATGGACACGCCTTGGCAGTTCCGGGGATTGAACATGCTGCTTGACTAAACTGTGTACTTAATAAGCATCACGGTCAGGTGATTATTACACAAGGCCAATATGTGAAGCAAAAACATGTTCCCAGCGGCGGGCCAGAGTTAATCTTTAGCCAACACAGCACACAGTAGCTACAGTAGCGACTTACAGTACAGTGCGGTCTGTACAGGATCTTCTGTCTTGCCGGCTGCATTCCTTTCAAAGAATGTAGCAGCTCCCACATCAACGTCCTGTTCAACAGTGAAACTCGCTTCCTCATCGTTTCATGGTCAGTTTGTTATTCCTGTGTTGTCTTCTTTGATCTGCATGTGCGTGTCACATTTTTCAAGAAGCAAAAAAAAAAAGGGAAATCCACTTATACAGCATATTTTTTTATCTGTCAAGGTTCGTGCTATTATTGCTTGTTCGTGAGTCGGATCCGGATCCGCTCCAAAATTTTATGGGTTCTTCCTTGGCCCATGCTACACCCTTCCACGAAGTTTCATGAAATTCGGGCCAGTAGTTTTTCCGTAATCCTGCTAACAGACAAACAAACAAACAAACAGCACTGAAAACATAACCTCCTTGGCGGAGGTAATAAGTCAATCATATTATGAAATCGACGCACCAGAGAAGCCTTATTTTATGTCCATTATCTTAACCAGCATATGGACTTTCTTAGTCATCATATTTTTTTAAGTGTGTTTTTACCACTTCAGACTAATAGAGAACAGATCTGGGTTTCACATTAGTTTAAATAAAGAAGATTAACCAAAGCGCTGTTACCTGAAATGATGGCAGTTTCAGATCTGAGAGCAAATATGGAACTGGAAGCCAAAAAATGCAGCTGATTGTATTTTTAACATCAACATTTCAGGCCACAAGACAAAAGAATACCATCACATGACAGGACGAATTGCCCCGACCTGTAGAACCACTTGTGACTTGGTGGTTTTGAAAGCCTTCGTGTGTGTCTGTTCACCTATGTCGTTGTCTGCGTCCTCTTGCTGTCACTACAGGATCTAGTCAGACAGGGCGTAGCGGCGAGGACATGGAAGTGAAAGAGGGAACTCGAGTCAACGGGAAGCTTTCCTGTCATAAGGGTGGAGGAACCATGTAAACACCTCATGATGGCAGTCCCAATATCCGACCCATTGTTTGCTTCAAAAAATAAACGGATAAAGAAAGAGTTTTTTTTTTAAGTGTGTATTATTGTCTGGGGATGTAGAGTTAGGGTTAGGTATGTTACACTGCTGTAACCAACTGAATCACATGGACTTTACCAAACTGTGTAACTTCAGTGAATGATTTAGTAACCAGGGGAACTACTGACACACATACAACGCACATCCAGGTCATCATGATGCTTGGTGAGCACCGCCTGCATATGAAACAAGCATGACTAATGGTGTGCAACATCATATTCCTCTTAGTGGATTCCAATGATAGTCAAGACAAGTTTCATTCGAAAATATATCCCGCATTTGAAAAAAAAAGTTACTTGTACTCATAGAAAATGACTGATTTCACAAATCTAAATCAAATTCTGGTACTTTATAAAAACAAATAGTAGGTAACTTAAAGGGTAACTTCAGTATTTTTCAACCTGGACCCTATTTTCCCAACTGCGGGTGTCTAAGTAACTAATGGGGACAACAATTTTTGAAATTGGTCCAGTATTGAGCGAGATCGCTTCAGCCGGCAGCCGCGAAACGGGCTGCAATGTAATCCAACGGGGCAAATGTGAACCGTCAATGTACGTCCACTAAAAGTGCTTGTTTTTGCCACTGATAGGCTCAGATTGTTATTATAAGTGTCTGACAACATTATGGAAAGGACGCTATACAGAAATCAAACGCACTTCCTTTCCTTGGGAAAATAGGGTCCAGGTTGAAAAATACTGAAGTTACCCTTTAAGTCAAGTAAGTAAAACAGTTGGATCCTCTATGATTCAGTGATATGGAATGATACATTTCAGGCAATGACTTTTTCCCCAAAATGGATATACTATAGTGGCCCAGAGGAGGAACGCTGCCTTGGCATAAATGTGTAGAGAGGTGCTCACCGGAAGTTGGAGTGTTTAGACTTGAAAATGCAATGAAGAGAAACAAATCCAAAGCACTCTTCTCTTAGAAAAAAGGTTAAAAAGGCCTTTATTTTAGTGGTACAACTTGTATGCAATAGCCACTAAAATATAGGCTCATTAACTTTTTTCTAAGAGAAGAGTGCCTTGGATTTGTGTCTCTTCATTGTTCTTCATGGATGTACAATGGTTTGGAAATGAAGTCTTCATATGCATTTCAAGTTGAAACCCTCTGTCTACATGACTGTTGAGCAAGGCACTAACACTGCCGAGGTTGAGGGTTCAATTCCCACTGGAGTCACCCATGCTAAAACGATAAAGTATACACCCATGGTATACTGACAGGCACTTTGGATAAAAGCGTCCATAACGAGGTGCATGTAAAACCATATTTACATATTACTAATGTAACCACACCCACACACTCTCAGACTTACTCACTCTCTGTTGTCTCTCTGCCTCTGTCTCTCTCACACACACACACACACACACGTTGGCCTCCCACACATTTCCATACCGACTCCATAAAGCTTACTATATGCATGTGAAAAAAAACATTTAGCGGGAAGTGACCTCACCTACGCATCATGACTTATCCTTTCTGGCCCTGTGTGCATCTGTCTAATCCCAGTTCACATGTGGAAGCTTTGACATGAGATCCTGCACCGAATCCGATGCTCTTACTGTAATGGTGCCTGGTCTCGGATTACAGAGGCAGACAAAGATGGAGAGATTATGAGAGACAACATGATGCGTCAGGCCTGGGTAAATTACACCGACTCATACTTTTATGGTTTGTATGGAGTCACATTTACTTAAATTTTCAAGTACAATAAATGTACAGGGATTTGTCTTTGATGAAACTGGAGGATATGAGAAAAAAAGATGAGGCATATTGACAATTTACAGTGAGAAATTTTCACTATACAATCAGTTCCAGAGAGTTTATATTACGTATCACAGTTGAGTATTTGATTGTCAGTTTGACTTCACACGTGTATGCAGTAAACCCCACCCATCTGGCACACCAACAAGATTAAAATAAACACTGAGAATTATTTGCAAGAACTTATAGGTGACCGCATTATGCATATTAGAGGCCCAGAAATGTTCTCGATTTGGATAGGAAAATGAGTGTGTGTGTGTGTGTGTGTGTGTGTGTGAGTGAGTGAGTGAGTGAGTGAGACAGAGAGAGAGAGAGAGTATGTGTGTGTGAATTTTCATCAGGTCACAGCTTTGGACAAGTGAAAGGTTTGCATGTTTGCATGTTTGCACTGCTGTCTGTTTTGTGTCCTGGTAGGGAAGCGGAGACAGTTTCCGTTGCAATGAAGTCATCGTCAACCTCGTCACACTGAGCAGAAAAACGATGAAAAGAGTTACTTTACATCTCAGCTGTGCCATGGCATTGTTAAGTTTATTTTCACAGTGACAAAACACTGAATCAAAGTGATTAAAGTTCCACTGGGCACGATTTTTATGTAAAGAAACACCCGTCTTTAGCCTAAATCACAAAGTGGGGCTGTAACAGAGAAGAGCTTCCCACTGAGATGCTGTAGATTCACTCTATTTGCCCAAATGAAAGGTATGTACACTTCTCCACCCACAGGAATTTATGAATTGAGAGAGTGAAATAAAAACAGCAAAAATCTTCTATGATGGATTTCTCCCTGTATGATTGTTGCAAAATGTTGAGTCTAAAAAGAAGCCCTCGCTCTTTGATTCTGAGGGACCGACACCAAAACCTGTACGTTTACCGTTGATGTTCCAGATGGTAGAAACGTTTTCTCAGATTAAACTCCATTCTACCGTCGCTGGAAATATCAAGACATGACGTCACTTTCTTTACATTTGGCCAGTTATCCACAGGAACGAGAAAAATACACCACCAAACAACAAAATGTTCCCAGGAACGCAAGATACACCACCAACAGCTGTTTTTTAATGGTGCTAATGTGTTTCAGGGTGGATTTCTCCTTTGAGGAAACAAGTAAACACGTAAATCTCAACCTTTGCTGCCACTAGGATTCACAAAAAAGGCTGAAGGCGGTGTTATTCTTCGCATAGTGTCGATGTAAATCACCACACGTGGTCGGCCTCTGACATGGAGGAAATTCCTCAGACGCCAGCTACCTAACCACCTACTGTAGCCGCCATGCTCCATTTCACTGTTTGTGTCTGTGGTCTGCCTCTTCTCCTGGAAGCCGTACAATCATCCACGATGGGCCTTCCATCGTGTTTATCACATATGTTTTGGAATGTAATTTGGAGACAGAGAGAGGGAGGGGAGGGGGAGAGCGAGATGAGGCTCACATCTTGAAATGTTTTGCAGGCCTAACTAACGTTTGTGTATGTGTCCATGTCTAGCGTTAATTTTCAGGGCCAGTCTTGCCAATAAAATAGTTTGGAATCCTAAATGAGGAAAACTCTGTCCATCTGTCTGTCTGTCTGCATCCATTTTGCTCCTCGATGGGTTGGCCAATCAATCTGAAACTGCACATGGGCATTGAGCATTGGCATAGGCAGGGACTGACGAAGCTGATTTTTCCATTTTCCCAAGTTTACGCTGTTTATGTGCATTTTTGGCAAGTCTGCGCAGAGTTGTGGCACGTGCATCCCTGGGTATGGACTAGTTGAACTGAATTAAAAGGAGAAAGACAGACAGGGAGAGACAAGTCTGTGCTGATTTGGCTGGGTTAGACTCGTCCCAGGGTCAACAAGGGCAGTGCTTGCCTTAAATCTGCTCCGCCAGTCCTAAACTTCATCATATGACATCACTACTTGTGCACGTTTTTTTTTTTTTTTTTTGGGACCTGTTCTTCAGCATTCTTTAAAATCACATCTTTGACTTGTTCAGCTCTGTGCCGGAGGTAATGACCTTTCTTGTAGATGTTACTTTCTGTTAGGTGTAATGTGATTTGCATAATACATTGGTGGTTTTAATGACACATTAAAATAGTTACCTGCTTGGAACAGTTGCGTCACAATATTTTTTAATGTTGCAAAGCATGGATATCACAGAAAAGTATGAAATCCGTGCTTGCTAGCTACCTAAGTGGTAAGTAAGCTAAGATATCCAGACCAGTTCCATATATCTGCAACATTAAAAAATATTGTGAAGCAACTGTTCCAAGCAGGTTCCAAGTATTCTAACAATATGAAAACAGATTAGCAAGTAACATCCCCAATGGGAGTCATTCCTATGTTCCCAGGGTCCTATGTTCCCCAGATTTATATGGCACATAATGGGAACAGGACAAAGGGTCCTATGTTCCCCAGTTCTACATATGTGCTCTCCCAGGGTCCTATGTTCCCAAGGTCCTATGTTACCAGGGTCCAATGTTCCCCAGCTCTATATAGCACATAATGGGAACCTGAAAAAGATGTTCCCCAGCTCTGTAGTCGCTTAATGGATTTAGTTAGGGTTAGGGTTAGGGTTAAACACAGGACCCTGGGAACATAGGACCCTGGGACAGCATATATGTAGAACTGGGGAACATAGGACCCTCTGTCATGTTCCCATTATGTGCCATATAAATCTGGGGAACATAGGACCCTGGGAACATATATACGCTCCCCAAGCAATGGCTATAGCAAAGTTAGGCAGCAAGCATGCTAACGTTAGCTAAAGTAACTATTTTAATGTGTCATTAAAACCACCTGTGCATTATGCTAATCACGTCAACAAGTAACATCTAAAAGAAAGGTCCTTACCTCAGGCACAGAGGTTGAACAAGTCAAAGATGTGAATTTAAAAAAAGAGAAAAAAACCCAAAACGTAACAAAACGGTGCACGGGTAGTGATGTCATGTCATGAAGTTTGGGATTGGCTGAGCAGATTTAAGCAGATGACTTTTCCACCGCATGGTACCGGCTCAACTCGACGCGACTCTACTCGCTTTTGGCAGTACCACTTGGTTTTCCACTGCAGATAGCACCCCCTCAATGTGCCCGTCATCTTCAACGCGACACACACAGCAACAGTGGAGGATATCGAAGGGATGGTGTTCTTGATTCTCGGTATGTGGCTGTTAGTCACAGCAAGGAGACAGATTATATTTCAGAAGAGGCTGAAGGCAGTGAGACAGCAGACTGCTCTCTGGTTGCTCAAAGGCGACGCAAGAGGGTAAGCTAACCTGGTAGCTAACGTTAGCATATATGTGCCGTATCGCGCAATAATGACGATTCTCTCTGACCAATCAGTAGTCTGCAGTGTTTTCACGTCACCTTTTGGTATCGCCTCAGCTCGCTTGGAACCTCGACGGAGGTGCTACCAAAAAAGGTACCTGGTACCTGGTACTTGCCCAATGGAAAACCAAAAAAGGCGCGAGTAGAGTCGAGTCGAGCTGAGCCGGTACCGTGCGGTGGAAAAGTGGCATAATTCTGAAAAATGAGGATGTTCAATCTATTACAGATATCAAGTAGCGCCTCTCTTTGAGTCTGACACTGACATCATCTTCAAAGACAGACACTCTTATCTGACTCTAATGAGCGAGAGACTGAGAGAGACAGAGAGAGAGAGAGAGAGAGAGAGACATACAGAGAGTGAGTGTGGAGGCTAAATGTGGGAGTTCGCCTCATCTTCTCACCAGTTCTGTTCAGTAACAGCCACTCGACAGACTGAGTGAAACAAGACTTGTGTTATCTAATGTTTTTCTCTACTGACAGCAGCCTCTCAGGGTGGAGATTACAGGAGAATATACTGGTGCCATTTCCTTCTGTCTATGTCTAGCTTACATTTCCTCCAAATGTTTCTCAATCCATGCTGCATGCAATTACATTTTTTAACATTTTGTCTTTTTGTGATGTTTTTTGAAGTACGAGCTTTACACTGTCAAATCTAGCTTGAGATTAACCTCTGTCTCAGCTAGCAAGAACGCCCCAAATAAGAAGACATGGATGTGACAATAACGTTTGTAAAGCAAGAGATTTTTTTCTAGGAGGAGACTTCCATTTCTTCCTGTGGTGTCAGGTGATAGGCCCTTTTCACTTTTGCTGTCATGGTAACAGCTTCTATATTGAGGAAACCGGTGCGTTACAACTTCCTGTGGCAACTTTATTTTTGCAAAGAGGGAACTTATGGCGAAGAACTTGTAGCCTGCCCTCTAGTTTAGATCAGTGGTTCTCAACGTGGGGTCCAGGGACCACCAGGGGTCCTTCAGGGCATTCCAGGGGGTCCCCAGCAAATTGATGAATTGTTAAACTTCATTATTTAATTTACAAGAACAATTATAGAATGTTGAAGAATAATTTTGATCACTGTTATCTCTCCACCTACAATACAGATACCCATGTAATTCTGAACAAAATCATATATAACAATAAAAATATTCTCAGATTTGGGTCAGAGACACAGAAATCTCATCAAATGGGGGTCCATGGCCCCAATGTCTACTAAATTAGGGGTCCTTGATATGAAAAAGGTTGAGAGTCACTGGTTTAGATCCAGGAGTCAACAAAAATAGTCTTTGCACTTCACCAATGTTAAGTTTGTGAGCGATTTAGTGAAGGCCAGAGATGAAGTTGTAATGCCCCTGTTTCTCAATTCAGCTGTTACCATGGCGATGTGAAAAGGGCCTATTGATAGTTAAGTGTGTCGGTGAGATTAGGAGAGTTTTCCTGTTGCGAAATGTTTCATCAAAGTACAGCCACAGTCAAAGGTCAAAACCCTTATACTGGTGTATTATGTCGGCCATTTTTCTTTCTGTGATCTACAGCAGCAAACATACAGTATCTGCTGTGAGAGAAAAGATTAATATGTTGGAAATTATAAATTTTTCAGTTAAATTGATTGATTTTGCCACTGTTTCTCTTCTTTCTCTCTCTCTCCCCTCACTTTCCCTTTCCCTTCACGTTCTGTTACTTCTCTCCCTGAGATTGTCTATTGCTTTTTATTGGCTTATACTGTTCTGTCTTTAATTAAATGACCTGCTGCTGCCTTTGTCTCTCTTGATCTTAATGGGACTATCCAGCAAAATAAACAAATTAAATTAAAATTAAAGTGTACCTGGAAAATTGAATGTAGTACAAATGAACAGAAGGAGAATATTGTGTTATGTTATTTACTACTGAACAGATGCAAACATTTTGTCCCAGCCCACTGTAATGCTGAATGTAATAATGTGTGTGTCTTGTGCTGGCTGTTGTCTGCGATACACTCTCCCAGGGGAAGAACACACACCAAACAAAGCCAACCGGCTCCTCCCTCTGATCCCGAGACACCCGAGCTCAGGTGCAGCTCCCAGCGACTGGTGACTGACACACACACACACACACACACACACACACACACACACACACACAGTCCCTCAGGCCCCATACACACTGCTGCAGCTCTGCAACCCCCGAGTGTGAGTGTGTGTGAGAGAGAGAGAGAAAGAGAGAGAGAGAGAGTTGTTAACTTTAGAATGGAGTCTGAATAAGTGTGTGTGTGTGTGTGTGGAGGAGGGGTGGGGGTTGGTGGGGAGTTGGGTTTCACCGGCACGGCATACCGCATTAATCCACCCCCCCCCCCCACCCCACCCCCCCACCCCGAAACACACTCACACAGACACGTTTGTATTACTGTACTTGTGAGGACCTTTTGACTACATTCATTCCCTAACCCCTAACTCCAACTGCCAACCTCATCACTACATGCCTAACCTTCATGCTAAACCCTAATCTAAACCTAAACTAACTTAAAGGGATAAATTTGGTCATTATCTACTCCTCATGCCAATACAAAATCAGAAGAGTGTTTTTTTCTTCATAGAATTTACCAGCAGTTCTCCGGGCTCACTGGCGGAGAAGCTTTCTTCCAGACAATTGTGAAAGAGTCCAATCCTTTAAGCTTCAAAAAGGGTAAAAAAATGTCCATAAATGTTCTCCATACAGCTTGTGCAGCGTAATCCAAGTATTCTGACGCAATGTGATCGCACTGTGAGTGGACAAAAATGAAATTTTATCAATTATTTAATGCAAATTGAGTCTTCCTCCACTGTATTCAGCTGCCGCGTTCCCAAATGATCATGATATCCCGATTTTGTACTGGCATGAGGATGAGTTAGATCATTACCAAATTTTAATTTCTGGGTGAACTATCCCTTTAACCTTAACCCCAACATAAATTCTAATCTCAACCCATAATCAAAGTCCTAACCCTCAACTAGCCCTGTTAAAGAAGTGAGGAGCGGTAAAAATGTCCTCACTTTGCCGGATTTTCCCTCATTTTTCTATTTTACCTTGTGAGGACAGTTGGTCTTCATAAGTGTAGAAATACAAGAACACACACACATGCACACACACTCACTCACTCACAGAAAGACATGCGATTGTTTCTCTCTCTCTGCTCACTTGTCACTCTGAAACATACATTCTATGCACAAAGTGTATGTACTCAGTTTATTTCAACGCTGCAGCTGATGCGTGAACGACTTCTGTAGCACTATTCAGCAGCCAGGTTGTTTTACATGACTGAGCTGTCGGGCAAACACAAAGCTCTGTCTTCATGCAGATGTTTGAATAAGAAGACCAGACCAACCAGTCTAGGATATACCAGCTGTATTTGCATGGCATGGTTTCTTCTTTAAAGGCGTAAGCCCGCAGAATATAATGGCGTTCCTACCCAGCAGTCATAAATCACTTTACTTGGTAAACACATCATAACAGTAAACTACACAGCAAACATCCTCCTGTTTGCCTTCAGCTTATGATGCTGATGCCCTTTCCATGACGATACACAATGGTGTATATACTGTATATGTGTACACAATGTGAACATACGCTGTTCACATTAGACCACAGACCCACATTTGCTCCAAGGAACCCCATCTGAGTGGATTTTTGTTGTTAGATATGGTTTAGTGCAGAATTGCAAAACTTCCAATAAATTGGTAGAGTGAAACTTTTGATCAAAATAATCAACCTTATCAATTTTCATGTTACGTCTATGCTAACTTCTGTTTCATGTTTCAGATGTTTTTATTGTGAGGCATCATCGTTCATACAGAAAAGAAATGACATTACACATGCTTCTTTTATGTATAAACAAACCAACACAAAATACAAACCTCAGGCAGCTAACATACCTTCATAACATGGACATATACTCACAGTACAACATTGATTACAACAGAAGAAATCTCAAATATAGATACATTCATCCATATAACCATAGACAAATAGAAAATCTATGCTAACTTCTAATGAGTTGATGAAATTAAACTATTCCTTATTTTGCTGTGGACGCCCTGGAGGCCCCATTAAGAACCCATGGGAGGT
Source organism: Centroberyx affinis (assembly GCF_046629955.1). NCBI lineage: Eukaryota > Metazoa > Chordata > Actinopteri > Beryciformes > Berycidae > Centroberyx > Centroberyx affinis. The sequence goes on from NW_027281446.1 coordinate 14,088, forward strand.
CCCTGGGAACCACTGTCCTAGGCAACTTTTGGGGCAATGTACTTGGGCAACATAGTGAGACACGGGGTCAAAAGTCTTCTCAAATGTTTCCTGGCAACATTATTTATTTATTTATTTATTTGTTTATTTGATAGGGACAGAGCACGTTAATGAACATCAGCATAAAAATACAAGATGTAAACATGCCGGAGTTAGCAAAAATGCTAATTTACATCCGTAGTCCCTAGGCAGGTAGCAAAAACAGTAACATTACAAGTGACAAAATACAAATATACAAGTAGAAATAGACAAAATACACTGAACAACATGTGAGGTTAAAAGTGATCACAGTTCTGGTCTGCCATTGTTTTAGATGGGTCTTAAAAGTGGGATATGTAGGGCACTCCCGTATTACAAGTGGTAGGCCATTCCAAATTTTACTTCCCTTTACTGAGAGCACAGTTTGTGCAAATGAGGTGCGCCTATGTGGCACCTCGCATTATGTTCCTATCGTGCGATTAAAGTTGCAATTCTGCAGCACTGCTGACCTGACAAACGCTGACTTTACTGGAAACAAAAGGGAGTAAGAACGAGAGGAACACATCGCTTAGAAAAGACAGATAGAAAAGGGAAATAATGAGAGATATATTGATGAAAAGAGCGACAGAAAAGGAAGTGAGGGAGAGACAATGCAGGTTACAAGAGAGGAACATGACACAACAGACAAAGCAAAGTGAAAGAGAAGCGAGAGAAGTGAACAGATGAGTGTAATAAAGAGCGAGAGAGGAGGTTCCCTCCAAACGCAGCTATCACCTGGTGCACTTGCCCTCTTGCTGACCTTTTGCAGCTATATCCGCCCGGCGGCAAACGAGAAACGCAACACCGTGAAAAAGAGAGCGGGCCATAACTGCATGCTCTCCAGGAAAACGCTGACTCCGGGGATCATGGGTAACGCTAGAGAGGAGGCCTGCTTTCTCATCTGCTGCCATAGTAAAACGCTGGCTGTCTCATGAACGCTGTCGGCGAGGTGATATTTCTATCCTTGCCTTTCCTGCGTTGAATCCCGAGACCGGCTGGGAGAATGTGGGTGGGGAAAGTGAATGAGTAACGCTCTCCTCTCCATCAGCGACTACTGTCATGACGCTCTTGTATAAGACACTTAACCTCTCACAGGCTCAAGTGGAGCTGTTCAGTGGCTGACAGCAGCAGACCGGCACATTTGTGTTCAGTTGATTCTCCCTGGATAAATAAAGATTATAATAATAAGGGTCGGGATTTGTTCAAGCCTATCCGTTAGTTCACTAACCTCGCCTCCTGCCACAAACATTTTCTCACAAATCAACAGCAGCCTCCTGTTGGTATTGGTTAGCAATGCTAGTGCAAATCAATGGGACACGTAACCAGCTAACACATTATGTAATTGTCACGTACTGTATTTTGATTCTGTGTGTTTCCCTTTTGTGGTAGAATTGATTAACTAGAGGTAAGCAGCGTTTTCTCCTCCATTGTAAAAATTTGGGCGGGCCGCCTGAGAGTAATTTGAAGCCGCCTAAGGAAATATTTTAAACGTGAATATAAATCAGCTTGGAAATTAAATGAAAGCCTATTTAGAGGGATGCAAGAGTGGACTATGATGTGATTACTGAGGCCGCATGTCGCTCTATCTATAGTGACAGGAGGAAGTCGGTTTGAGCAACAGGTGGAGTGAGCCAATTCAACTGTGTACAGAGGAAGTTGCGTTATAGACAGTGTTGGGCAAGTTACTTGGGAAATACAATGTATTACTCTTTACTTATTACTCTACAGGAACAGTAATTAGTTACATCACATGTTACATTACTTTCCGTTACATCCCCCCCCCAAAACAAAACAAAAAACAACAATCGAAACATATTGACACCCACAGTTAGGCCTCATGTTCAGAAGTGTATCTCATAAGGAGAAGCTTCTCAAGCCTGTTGTCAGACAGTCTGTTCCTTCTGGGGCTGAGCAGCAAACTTCCTAAACTGAACAGCCACTCCACAGGCGCTAGAGGTGCTGCTCATCACAAGGATATTGAGGAAAGTCACTTGACCTGCTCCATGTACTGTATGTACCACATACCTGAGTCAATAGGTTTTTTTTTTGTATGTTCTGGTTACACAGCTGAGGAATTTGTTCATTTATTGTATTTTCTAACAGCTGAAGAATTTGTATTATGCATTCATTGTTACCCAAATAAGTCAAAAGAAAAAAGGAAAGAAAAAATCTAATATTTGGGGAAAAAAATCCACCCTAAAATGTCCATGTCTGATTTGTCATAGCATAATGACCCCTGATTTAATCTAAAAATGTATTAATCATAACAATAGCAAATTAGGCAAATCCTACTGGAAGGCAATGGCAATCATCTTTCATAGAATCAAAGTGAGAGATCCCAGACGCTTATCCATGTTGTAAACAAATGGAGTGATGAATAAATATTGACTTATGTCTGTCCTGGTCCCTTTTGCCATAGAAATATAAGTAAAAATTAGATTTAAAAAGCCGAAGAATGGCTAAAATAGGAAACAGGACAGTGTTATGTTATCCTATGCTGAACACTGGTGTCTATAAAAGCAATCAATTGGAATAGAGGGGGTTTGGGTGCTGCTGTGATAAAGGCAGGCGGGCCGCTCTATTTAAGATGGTGCATTAGAGTGATTGTAGTCTATTACAGTCTTTCCTCATTGTCCTTATGATGCGACAACAATGGGCTTCAAAAAGGTTTACTGAAACCGCTTGACTGCTTGTGACTCATTTCTCGGGAAAGGAAATGTGAAATAAAAGTGGAGTAGATGGTTCAATAGTAAACCGCTGGCAGTTGAGATAGGGGCCCGCCACAGGAAGAGGCAGGGTGAAGACAAACCCACAGGAACACTCTTTAATTTCACACATCTTCACCGTCTTTGATCTCACTGGATCTCATACACGCTCATTCATGCAGATGATGCATAAGATTAAGGGCATGCGTTAAGCTGAATACATTTGCAGTTGTATGACTGTCCCTGGTTTAGCTTCTTGGCGTACTTCCTTTACTGACTTCACTGTCTGTGTGAAGTGTGTTGTGACACTTCTGTGTAAAATGAGCGAGGGAAAGGCATGAAATGACGTCAGCTGATCTGTGTGATCTACGTAGTTTTCAACCTCGTCACTACCGGCCCTTCTTTACTTGCTTTCTCTACCGTTTCTTATGTAAAATGAACCCCGAATCAAGTTCACTTTGTTTTGTTGATGCTCTCATGAACTGATGACTCTTAATGAGTTTAAAGAAACTTGTTAGACATCTTGGGAAGATGAATCTACCGGTAAATGTCAATGCTTTTAGTAAGATGTTGCCCAAGGCTTTGTACTCCACTGCTAACCCCACCTCTCTCTCTCTCTCCTTCCTTCCTTCCTTCTCTCTCTCTCTCTCTCTCTCTCTCTCTCTCTATTTTCTCTTCACTACCTAACACTATATCGTATTTTGTACTTTGTTACATTTGTTATATTGTTGCCTTACTTCTGTTACACGCAGTCCCATCTTTCTGTAACTTCCTGTGCTGCTGCAAACTTGACCAGGCCTTGGAAAAGAGATTTTTAACCTCAACGTCAACCTCATTTTTTTTTTACATTAATACATTAGTTTTTTCTACTTTCATTTAACCAGATAACTCCTTACCTGGTTAAATAAAAGTTAAATAAATAAATAAATGAAGAGAAGCAGAAGGGAAACCAGCAGAAGGCCTACACACCTCTGTACAGTCTTGTCCTCCTGATGGTCCATAACGGCGAGATGACACGAGCCAGGCACCACAGACGTATGTAATGGATTAATAAGTGGCCAGTTAGGCCTGTGTGGGGCCAGACTTTGTGTCTCTGCCAGCGATACATTGTGCGGAGCCAGGCAGTCTAATCAGAGCTGGAACAGGACACTAAGGTTGTGCTATAGAGATTAGAGGAAGAGATGAGAGCAGCGGGGCGACCGGACCGCAGCGGGACCCGCCGCTGGATCGACATCAAGGTCCTTTTGTGGGACCACAGAGCAACATCAATGCAGGCAAATACTGTAAACACACTGGACGCACGTGTACGCAGACACGCACACAGACACACACACACACACACACACACACACACACACATATTGCCACACATGCATGCACACAAAGTCTTATAAGTGTGTGCAATACACCCAAGGCTTATATTGGATAATATATGGGCTGGCAGGCACGCACACACAACTGCATACACACACACACACATACACACACACACACACACTCATTAACATTCACAAACATCCGCACACACAAACACATCCCTTAATACAGACACAACACACATAACACACTCATTAACATTAATATTCCTCAACACACACACAAGCACACACACACACACACACACACACACATCCCTCAACAATTTCAAATCAAAACCACTGCCACTAATGGGCCATTTCCTTTGCAGTAAAACCAAGGACTCAAGGACTCTCTCTCTCTCTCTCTCTCTCTCTCTCTCTCTCTCTCTCTCTCTCTCTCTCTCTCTCTCTCTCTCTCTCTCTCTCTCTCCCTCTCTCTCTCCCAGAGTGTTATCAGCAGCATATTTGTGGGTGTGTCTGATTGAAGTGTGTATCCGTCCGCCACAGACTAGGACATCACAGAAGATTTTTTTTTTTTTTCCCCCTGACCCCTGTTCACCACTCAGTATCAGAGCTGAGCTTACAGCACATCTCAAAAGAAGGAAAAGTGTTGCTGTCACTTTGTAGATGATAAAAAGTGACCGGAGATAATTCATTTCACTGTTAAACATGGTGTCATAATGCTTAGTTAAACCAGAGGGGGGTTATGGAAACACAGTGTTATAATGGTACACTCACCATTCATGCAACCATCCAGTATGCCATAATATGGTGTCCACATAAATTTTGAAAAGTATGTATAAAGCAATATGTGTAGTCTCCTTTTTATTGTGCCCTTACAATGTGTGTGTATTGGTAGGTACCATGAAACTGAAGAAGTAACTTTATTTTTATAGCACCATTCATACATAGAATACAACTCAAAGTGCTTTACGGATAGATTAAAACAATTACAAGTCATTTGTCTGGTAAACTTACATTAAAAAAGAAAGAAAGATAAAAAAAAATAGGTAAGTATGAATACAGTAATACTCCAGTATAGGCATGAACTTCTATACCCACTGAGTGATTTACTGCAGTGGTTCTCAACGTGGGGTCCGGGGACCACCAGGGGTCCTTGAGGGGGTTCCAGGGGGTCCCCAGCAAATTGATGAAATGTTAAACTTAAGCATTATTTCAAGTATTATTTCAGTAGTTAAGTTAACACAATTAGAGAATGCAGAGGAATGACTATTTTCACTGTTATCTCTCTATCGACAATACAGGCTGTACACAATACAGTGAATTGTGGACAAAATCATATCTAACAATAAAAATATTCTCAGATTTGGGAGAAAAAAATCTCATCAAATGGAGGTCCATGGCCCTAAAGTGCACAAAATTAGTGGTCCTTCATATAAAAAAGGTTGAGAATCACTGATTTACCTCATTCCAGCATAGGAGTGACTCTCTATGCGTATACGACTTATCAATCACTGTCTTGGAATATAGGAACATCAATTTGTTCATCGATTTGTCTCTGTAATAGCGTCGCAAAGACCAATTCCCCTACATTTATGATGCTTGACACATTAAAGGTCCCATATTATTCAGTTTTCATGATTTTGTTTACCACAAGTATACCACGGCTCTCGATGTTCTCCAAATAGTTTAGTTAAGAGGGTATTAATTGAATGAATTTGAAGGCTAAGTCCTCACTATACTGGATCCTGATTGGCCGACAGCAGCGGGCGGCTCCTCTAAGTCAAATTATGTAACCTTCCTGTGTGGAGGCTTTCCGGTTCAAATGCTGCAAATTGGCCTGATCGGAAGGATTTTACTAATTCTTTAGTGAGGGAGCCAATCAAGACCAAGTCCAGTTGTGATGCATTGACTGGAAACTGCATGTAAAAATTAATGGGTCTGTGAAATGCAATAACTTTAAATTTAACCACTCAAACTAAATCAAAATTAAACACTGTCTTCATTAAATTTGATGGAATATGTACATAAACAGAGAAAATTTTCAATTCCTGTTATAGTGCCCCTTTAAATGTTTCATATTCCTGTTTTCATAATAATCAGTACTAAAAGTTATTCTCAGTATTGCTTTCACTGCCACGTGGCCTTTCCTTTTCTGGGCCAGGAAAAGGAAAGGGTAAATACATTTTTGAACTCTGGCTGCACTCTTCACTTTGCATTGTGAGGGCCATTCAAAGATGTTTCGCGTATTCCAGATATGTAAACAAGAGCTCCGGAGAGCCGTGGTGTTTATGAAATATAGGGGCGAGAGAGCACGGGGATGGACTGAGAGGAGAGAGAGAGAGAGAGAGAGAGAGAGAGAGAGAGAGAGAGTCAGAGAATAGACTGTGCTGCGTCCCGACTTGACTTTGGTCTGCTCGGTTCTGAGTGTGTTTGTATCTGACTTCCACTTGTTTGGATGGACTAGTCCGATGGCTATAAAAGGAAGAGGAATCTCTCTCTCCTCTCTCTCTCTTTCTCCTTTCTCTAAAGACCAACCACAGTGATAGAAGAGCCTCTCTCTCTTGTTTCTGTCACTCCTTCTCTCTCTCTCTCTCTCTCTCTCTCTCCTTTCTGTAAAGGCCAAACACAATGATAGAAGAGCCTCTCTCTCTCTCTCCTTTCTCTAAAGGCCAAACACAATGATAGAAGAGCCTCTCTCTCTCTCTTGTTTCTGTCACTCCTCTCTCCCTCTGCCTCTCTCTAAAAGTAGTGGTCCAATCACAATATAGAACAGCCTTCCTTTCTCTCTCTCTCTCTCTCTCTCTCTCTCTCTCTCTCTCACACAATTCAATTCAATGCAATTCAATGTATGCCAAAGCATACATTCAAACATAAATGAGATAGAAATAAAGTAAAACAAAATCTCTCTCTCTCTCTCTCTCTCTCTCTCTCTCTCTCTCTCTCTCTCTCTCTCTCTCTCTCTCTCTCTCTCTCTCTCTCTCTCTCGCTCTCTCACTGAAAGTGGCGGTGGTCTACCAGTTTCTTTCCCAAAGAGACACCAAACACATTCACAGCTCAAATTTACTTGAACACCTCAATAAACCTGTCCTTCCTGTGGAAACTTTCAGTACAGAATAAAAAAAAAAAAACACCCAAAAAAAACCCCATGACACATAAATAAAGTGATTCCAGCGAGGTATGCGTAAACAGTTAGTAGAAATGTGTAAGCGGCATCAGTTTCGGGATAAAGTAAATAATCACAGTCTGAGGTCGTTTTTCAAGACAGCAGTGCCTTAGACTTTAATGGTGTTGCTATGCCAGGTATGTGCTGATGGAAGTTACTGTAATATCAACTCTTTTGCTCGCTTTTACCCCTCACAGTCAGATGATACACCGATGTTGATCCTACTGGTCTATTATTGGTAAGATTTTCAAGTATCTGGACTTTACTCACGTTTTTCAAACGTGATTGGCTGCTTGTTCACCAAAGCGACACCAAAAAGGAGGGAAAGGGACAGAGAGAGAGAGAAGCAACGAGAGAACAGGGAATTAACGCTAAAGTGAATTCAGCTGCTATAGAATTAAGGTTAGTGACTTGAGCTGCAGACTCTTTCTCATCTGGGATTCAGAGGAACGCTCAACAGAAAACCAGTTTAGTTCATTAGAAATGCCTTTTTTAGGGGACGACTTTTACTTTTATACTTTGACTTGAGTAAAGGATTTGAAATGGTACTTCAACTTTTACCCAAGTGTATTTTTAGATGAGTATTTGCACTTTGACTTGAGTAAGGAATTTGTGTACTTCTTCTCCCACTTCTGGTTATCGGACTATACTTTGCCTTCTGAGTGCTCACATAGAGGCATTTGACATTGCACTGGCCTTAAATGCGATTTTAATTCAAATTTTACTCACGTACATTGCGGTATGTTGTTTTGCTGTGTCTTTTATGTTTTTACCCCTGCGCCCCCTCTCCCCTGTGGCCTGCGATTGTGTTCTAATTTGAGGCTCGCCCTTCTCTCTGTCCCTGCCCGGGGGGTCAAAGGTCAGCTAACATCAGCGCTCTCAGACAGAGGAGCGGAGGGACCGCAGAGATCTGCAGACGGTCCAAAATAGCCCGACAACAGTTTCCCCTCACATGATCTGTAAAGAGACGGCCTAGAGCGAGACGAGAAAACAAACCGAGAAATAAGCGCTAGCGGTAGTGCAATCAGCTCAAAATAAACCCATGTTAGATAAGCGCTAAGTTTAGAACATGCTGAAGTTGAGCCGACATACATGCTGTACTACTGTAGAGTGACAAACTGTACATAGTCTACTAGTACTCATAGTCCATCGCACTGTATGTGTCAGATTGTCCCCTTGGCAGAGAGGGTGGCAGAGAGTGTGGATATCTTTAAAAGAAAACTTAAAACACACCTTTTTAGCCTGGCTTTTATCTAGTGTGTGTTGATTTTGACTTGCAGTTTTACTGTTATTTTTTATTATTATTATTATGTTTTCGGTGCCGTTTGTTTGTCTGTTGGCAGGATTACGGAAAAACTACTGGGCCGATTTTCATGAAACTTCATGGGTTAGGGCCATGGGCCAAGGAAGAACCCATAAAATTTTGGAGCGGATCTGGATCCGACTCACGAAATTTGCATATCATAGCAGACTGGACTATTGGCCTTGGCGGAGGTCTGCGCTCTCCGAGTGCCCTTCTAGTTTCTTATTTTATTATTAGTTTTATTATATTATATTTGATTTATTCATTTCTATGTTTCTATTTAAACTCATGTTCTTTTTTTTTTAACTTACTCTTATTCTCACTTTTTATGTTCAGCACTTGGAGTTGCATTTTGATGTATGACTTGTGCTATATAAATAAAGTTTCATTCATTCATTCATTCATTCATTCATTCATTCATATAGTGATGAGGTTGGAAAGAAATTGTATAATATTTTGTTCTTTTTTGTTTTTATTCAGTTATTTAAAACATCAGAAAGTCTTTCTAGAGCCGCCATTTTGCACCAAGAGACATTCAACAATCACACAAGGGAGGAATCCATCGTAGAAGAGGAGAGAGAGACCAGTTTCTCCACCCACAGTAGTCTCAATAGACCAGAATGCAATGCAGCCGAAAGACAGGGTGTGTTTTGAGTAAGATGTGTGACTTTCACTTTTATTAAACCAGATAAACTCTTGCTCTTAGTGTCGCTATCACTCTCTGCACCTACACCTATAACCCACAGAATGTAAGTTCACATCCTCTGGAGGTTGTCGAAAGGCATTCTGGGAAATGTGGGAAATCACTAAGCAAGCAGGTTGAGGTACTAACAAAAAAAATTGCATACTGTACTGTATCATTTTGTTTTGTGGTTGGTTGTTGATTAGTTAGATCTTGTTAGGCTCATTCTCTATAAGTCCTTTGTAATGAAAGGTTATATAAACTTGACTGAAAATGTAAAGAGTCAGTGGAGAGTTTTAGTGTCCCAAGATGGTCTAAATGCTGTTTCAGAGGCTTTTCCACCCTGACATGAACAAAATTCTGGGGGAAACACTGACTACCTGTGATTGTTTTTTTGGCATTGAAATGGTCAAATTTAAAGATATCGGCACAAAATATCAGCTATCGGCAGCTTCAATCCAAAAATATCGGTATATCAGCCTTCAAAAATCCACATTAATCGAACCATAGTCTCTAAATCAAAGATACTACAAGGGATAGTTGCATCAGAACCTGTGTGCTAGTGGATGCCATATGTACCATACCGTATATCTGACTGCAGCGCTATCGGTGGGGCAGAAAGTCGTCAGAAACAAGATTTACAAGATTTTACAAGATGACCTTCCCACTGAGCAATTTTACATTGATTAGACGTTTAAAACACGTCTAAATGGCCCATAGCCGTCTAGGCTAAATTAAGTTTAAATGGGGTTGAAAAGTGAAAGTTTATTAGATGTCTATACATAGACAATATTATCCTGGACTATATGAGAGCTACGCATAGGCACAATGTTGAAATTACTTCTTGTGCTCAGATAATTATCTTGTAGGCTAGTCTACAGGACTTCTCTGGTGCATATTTTTGGTATTTACAGATGTTTATTCATTGTAATAATGTATTTACTGCTTGGTCTAAAATAGGTCTATACATAGCCGTAATGATCCTGGGCTATATGAGAGCTAAAGCATAGACGCGACGTTGAAATCACGTCTTTTGCTCAGTGGGTTGTGACACTCAAACTCCCCACTGAAACCAATGTTTGCAAAGTTTGTGCGTGAGCGTTCAGATTAGGATCTGCTGTGCTGCAGCTTTGTCAGATCTAGTGGCACACTCACTGGAAACATGAATCTGTGAACACTGTCTGTTTGTTGTGACCTTTTGCTGAAAATAAAACCAACGCCCCGGTAAACTGCATTTGATGACTGTGTTTTCGGGCCTAAATGAGCCTATTAGCATTCTACTTGACACAATTGCACAAACAAAATCATTCAAATGCAGCGCAGGGGGAACTGATATGTAAAGTGGGTGCCGCTTGTAAGCTGTTGACTGTTTTAGCTTCTTTGGTTGACAAATTGCTTTCTGTCCCAGTTGTGTTGTGCAATCTCTTGATAGGATGCTATTATTATGCGTGTGTATTGATACTGTCAAGTGAAAACCTCGTAACTCTGAAGGTGATTTTCAGGTTTTAACTTAACTTTAAAGATCACCTGGCCCTCTACAGCAGTGGTTCTCAACGTGAGGTCCGGGGACCACCAGGGGTCCTTGAGGGGGTTCCAGGGGGTCCCCAGCAAATTGATGAATTATTAAACTTCACCATTATTTCATTTACAATTAGTGAACACAGTTAGAGAATGTAGAAGAATTACTGTTTTGATCATAGTTTCACTGTTATCTCTCTACCTACAATACAGATAGTCATGGAATTCTGGACAAAATCATATCTAGCAATAAAAATATTCTCAGATTTGGGGCAGAGAGACAAAATCTCCGTGGCCCTAATGTGGACTAAATTAGGGGTCCTTGATATGAGTCAGGTTGAGAATCGCTGCTCTACAGGATGAGAAAATTCTACAATTATGAATTCTACGTTATGAAATCCTTTTAAAATGCTAAACTCAGAAATGCATGGGCGTCAAGTTCATGTAAAGTTGCCATTTTGAAGATTTTCACCCCGACAGCTAATATAAAGCTTGGAAGGAGGTGGAAGAAGCTTAATCAACAGAGAAGAAGGCAGGTATAGACTGACTTCAGCTGGGCTTACCCATCTCTACATCCCGTGGCACCACTGACAAAAGCCAGCTGTCTGTCTGTGGGGTGGGAGCCATGTTTGCCTGAGTCTAGCAGTTATATTTAGCCTCCTACAATCAGCCTCCCATTCAAACCCCAGGCTCTGTAATAGAAGTCGTCTGAGGAAGGTAATGAGTGGGGCTTGTTGACGAGAGGGTGGAATATCGCTCAAAAACAAACAGGTTGTGAAGTGCTGCTGTGAAGTGGGAGGCTGGCAGACGGTGAGAGAGCCTCTGTCTGCTGGGTCACTCCTCCTGAGTGTTACTGGAAGTGTGGAGGGCTAAATTGCATGTGTATGTACCCGCATGCATTCTGCCAGACAGTATGTGCACACGGTAGGGGAGGGGATTTCCAGAGAGGCTTTGCAACTTTTCTGTGAAGGTGCTGAACTCTGACCAGAAACGGTCCAACCACAAAGAGGTTTTCATCTGCGCAGGAAAATGAGCCTTTTGGGTGCTGTAAGGCAGTGGCTCCTAAAGGACCTCCAGGGCCGAGAATGTTGAATTTCACTAATATTTGACTCAGTAGACGTTAGAATAATGAGAGAATGTATGAGGATCGCTATTTTGATCATAAGTTCTCATCCTCATCTCTCTGCCTCCAAAGTAAAGACATTTATGCAATTCTGTACTTTAGCACTTAGCACTTTTGCACTTCCTAGTTTCTTTTTAAGCCGTCATGTTTTCAATGTCAAATGTATAGTCAAATGTCTTTTTTATGTCTTTAAGATGTTTTTATGTGAAGCAACTGTGTCAAACGCTTCTCATGTTTTGTGATGTTTTGTGATGTTTTTTTTATGTGAAGCAAGGGATTGTAGCACTGTGCCCAAGACAAATTTCCCCTCGGGGACAATAAAGTTTACTCTACTCTACTCTACTGTAGTAAATCTAGATCTAAATCTAAATCTAGTCTAACAACAAAATTCTTCTTGTCAGTGTGGAATCTCTGGAGTAAGATCCTGAGAGTGATGAGGGTCTGTGGGCTAATGCATTTATATTTAGGGGTTCTTGACCCTTTTAAAAGGTTTTATTTATTTTTTGCATAGAGCCATGCTCAAATGATACTACATCGAACCTTTATGGTGCTTCAAACAACTGGTACAACTGGCGTTTGTGGTAACCGAGGAGACAGTTAATGATTTTTTCCTGCTTCTCCCTGTTTTTTTGGTCTTATGTATCTATGCTGCTTTGAAGAAAACTTTTCAAACTGCGTACAAGCATTGATAACTGCTGTAAAAAAAAAAAAAAAGCTGTATGATGGTGCAAGAGAAAGGGTTCACACTGAAAGAGATGACTGACTTGCAATCTCGTTCAAAAGTTTTAACACAGAGGAAAGCCAAGAGCTGAAATGTCTGTACCTTGATCTGCTCCTGTGTGTTAAAACCTTTGATCGCGACTGCGTGTCATTCATCTCTTTGAGTGCGAAGACTTTCTCTTGCCACATTACAGCGAAGTGCACCTTTTTTTACTGTGAGTGCAGTGAAGCATCTGCTTTTTTTTCAAGCCGTAACACCCTTGAAGACTCTACTACTGTAATTCTGAGCACCTTGATGCTGCCGACAGCACTGTGTCTTGTATCTATTGCATCACATTTGTTCAGATAATCTCTGTAAAGACGTCCTTCTCAGGTGTTGCTGCTGTTACAAGGAACTCTTTGAGAAACAGAGGTGTGACCAAGTCAACTTTGCTCGACTCCCAAGTCATTCCCAAAGTCTTGAGGCACAAGTTTCAAGTCAAGTCTCAAGTCTAAATGTAGATTACCAAGTCAAGTCCATGTCATTAATAGGATATAAACTTGGTAAGAGCATCATGAGTTTGATTTCTATAATCAGTTTCAACAATAAATTCAATCATTCCATAAAAATTCAGAACAGAATTTAAATTCAGTCGTCTGCTGGAACAAATCTCATCACTTTCAATCTAAGTCATTTACACAAACACAAGATCTTTTGTCAAGAATTTAGAAACCTTTTCAAGTCATCAAAGTACAAGTCAAAGTCAAGTCCCAAGTCACCAGAACCCAAGTCAAGTCTGGTATGAAATGTTCCAAATTCAAATTTAAGTAATATACATCCAGAGGATCCAGGTTTGAGCCTCTGTGTCTTGAAGCTCTGCTGAAGTGTCGTTGAGCAAGACACTGAACCTTGACCAGCTCCAGTGCTGCTGCTCTGTAGCTGACCTCTGACCTTCTTGGAGGAGGATAAGTGAAGAGATAAGTAAAGCATCGCATACATTATAAACCATTAACCCTTCAGGTGTTGATGGTTTCTCCCACAGAAACCGGTGCAGAGGCGTCTTTTTTGCAGAGTGCAGCCGGGCCGCTCTCTGTGGCGGAGGGCGGCCCGGCTTCTGATGACTGTTTATTCAGCCCCACTCTGACCGAACACTGCTACTATTCATCCCCCGCCAACACACTGAGGAGCCCAGTGGAAAACAGGACACACACACACACACACACACACAAAAACACACACACATACAGTGACACCAAATGCCCCGCAAAAGCAGAAATCTGGGAATTTCACGCGTATATGTCCCCTCTATAACAAAAATTGAAACCATATCATCACTTAGATACACCTGTGTTTTGCCTCTTAATGCAGAGGCGAGATACACACTCATAAAAAAACGTATTGTTGTGTGGAATTTGATTCAAGTAGCGCTCACTTTACCACCTTTTACCATTTCTGCAAACAAAATTTCCCCTTGGGGAGAATAAAGATTTGACTTGACTACACTTATCTGTCAGAAACACATTCTTAGCTTGTTCTGAACTTTATTGTAATTTATTCTCTCTCTCTCTCTCACTCTCTCACTCTCTCTCTCTCTCTCTCTCTCTCTCTCACACACACACACACACACACACACACAAAGGGGAGTCTGTACATGAGAAGTGGGAGGATGTGGAGGAAACTTTCTCTGTGAACTCTAAGTCAAGGTGTTCCAAGAACTGCGTGAAATAAAAACAAAAAAAATGATTCCAGCGACTACAATGCGAATGAAGAATTAAGAAAAATGTACAGCATGTTCCCATCTTGAAAAACCCACTTTCCATACATGGAAATATCAAAGAGAAGCCTTGGTAAGGAACATGTATCTCAACTTAAAGTTCAAGTTCAAAATTGTTATGTGAATGTGATGATCATTGCTCATCATCACATTGCACATTTCAAAACTGTGGACTCTGTCAAATGTCACCATTTTACAAGCAAAACACTTAAGATAGATAGTAACTTAAATGATATTCCATAGTTTCATATTTTACAAACAGTAGCTTTCTCATTTTAGGGTAAAACTCTTCATTTACTCTGTCGTTTACAACACACAACAAACCTAAGTGCAGTGAACATAAACACAAGCAGAGATTCTAGTACAAGGTGCAACAGAAACATAATACACTGGGATGTAATCAGGAGAAACCTGATCTTGCACCAGAAATGAAAGGAAGCTGACATCAAAAAAAACAAAAAAAACACCCTGAAGCCTTGAAGTAAAAAGGTAGAAAAACTGTTTATTGTTTCACAGTGATGAAGGAAACCGAGACAAACAGACGCACATAAGGCATCATTTGGTCAATAGCGCCTCCTTATGGGCAGATATCGGCTTTGCATTTCCAAACACTGGTGCACAAAATATAATGGTGACCATACTGGGTTGTTATTTTGGTGCCCATGCCCTTCATGTCAGTGATAATCTGTGGATTTGTTAAAGTACAGTAACTGAAGACAGCAGAATGCTTTTTTCAGGCACAGCTGGTCAATGGCCCAGTCCAATATTAATATTCCTATAGGGACATATAGTCTTACAGTCTGTGGTACTAAATAGTGCATTCATAGTAACCTTATCATACTTTATGGTATTTTTGTATCCTATGCTGTTACTTTAAGATTTCTATAATATTCCTATATAGGACTAAATAGTGAAGTTGCAGTGACCTTATCATACTTTATGGTATTTGTAATCTCTTATGGTGTTAGTATAATATTACTATCATGTTCCTATAGGTACTTGTTGTTTTTCTGCAATATCTGTATAGTATCCTTTTAAAATGTTCATTAAAAACACAACATTGTGGTCTGGTGGCACTCATCTGTTTTAAACTAAGAAATGGATGACTTTTTTTTGGTCTTGCTCTCCACTAACGTTTTTACTGAAGGCAGCGGGTCTTCTGGAGTCGTTGGAGCGTGGATGACCCTTGACCTTTCTCACCATCCTGTTACTTCTACTTTCCAGATCTGTCCTCCGTCTCCTCGGCCTCCTCGGGCCTGCCGTCCCAGGCTCTTAGGCAGATGGACAGAGGACGGGATGGAGGGAGACAGGAGACAGATGGGAAAGGTGCTGTTGCGCTAGGTGAGGACTTGTTATGACAGCGCTGTGCAACCTGGCTAACTGGATTAACTCAGTTGGTACTAATGTGTATCCTCGCTCTCTGGCTCATCCTGTCACATCCCAAAAACCAGGCAGCTGAACTGAGGCCAGACTCTGCTTCGCGTGATCTCGGCCTAAGCGTATACACAGCATGTGTGTCACTGGAACAGATAAGTGAGCAATGTAAGCAGAGTGACAAGTAATCACTATAATATTCCTATAGGGATTTATAGTGTGTCTGTGGTACCCAATAATGAATTTATAATGACCTTATCATACTTATCTTCTGGTATTTCTTGTCTCTTACTGTACCACAATAGAATTCCTATAATACTCCTATAACAATTTACTTTTGTTGCTGTGATATTTGTGTAGTTTCTTTATAAAATTTAGTATAGAATTACTACAGATCTTTATCACAAGGGGATTAGTGATGGAGAAAACACAAGAATAAATTGAGCTATAGTATGTGATTAAAAACATGTAATTCCCATCTCTAAAAATAAACCCCATCTTCCCTTTAGAAACGCTGTTAGCTGTGAGTTTATTTGTGCCTGAGATTCCATATAATGCAGTAGCCTACATGTTAATATTATCATAACAGACTAATGATGGGACTGTGTGTGTGTGTGTGTGTGTGTGTGTGGAGACAAAAATGACAAGAATCATCAGTAAATCTCTGTAGGCTTCTCTGTCACTGGTGTGATTATCTTATCACTCCTTCAGCTGCTGGACTCTTGCTCCTGGCAGGCCCTTTGCAAACTGCAACAGGTGCAGAATAGATCAGCACTTGCGCTGTATTTAAGAAAGTTAATCTGTAAATCAGATTGGGAGCATTCACATACACAGAGCTATCTCACTTTGAATCACGTCTTCAGTGAAAAGCCACCGGACCATATGGACCAGCTGGTGGACCAGCGCCCCCCAACCACCAAGAAATCACTCGACTCCTGCTGGCAGTAAGAGGATAAGACTTTTTCCGTTGCGTGTGTGTGTGTGTGTGTGTGTGTGGGCGTGTGTGTCTAAGCTTTACTGGTGACCTGTGTGTGTGTATTTGTGTAGCACGCACGCATGCATGTCTGTGCTAATCTTTGCTGCTGTCTTGCATTGGCTTCACCAGGCTGTTTGCTCAGGAGGTCAGTGTGCAGACGGAGGTGACGGAGGACACGACCAGAAGCTGCTGCTGCCCGCTTCAGGTTTGATGCAAGAAAAAGCTGCAGTATTTGTTTTGAAGTTTCTGTTTTGAAGAGAATAAGGAGGAAGATGACACTGATGTACCGCTCGCCCTCTTTGGAGAACAAGGAATTACTGGCGCTGTACGGAGGGGAACGAGACCCTGACTCCACCAGAGATGATGACTGCACCAGTGAGGTGAGGATTTAAAGATGCAACACTCTAGAGTAGAAGTTTGAGCGATATATCTTACAACATTTTGAACTCCCTGAAAACTATGTAAAGTCTACTATCCCACAATGGAAAAGATTTACAAGAATCTAACAAGATTTGTACATGTTCTGCCTTTCATATGTCATGTTCCTTACTATATGAAGTAGCCACTTTCATAGCAAGTAACGCCCATATAAGATAGACTTTATAAAAATTTGCTATGAATCTTGTAAGTTATATAGGGCTTATGGGTTCCACTCTATGAAAGCAGCCACTTTCATACTATTAAACTTACAGGCATAAACAAAAATTATATACAAATCATAGAAGGCAGACATTATATATTTTTTATAAAGCCTTTTTGTATGGGATTATTTGTATACAATGATGAAAGTATTGCACACTGAAAGGCTTCAGTCCTGTTCCATCACTTTTATGTTTTTTAGTGTCAGCAACAAATACGCTGTAGTGAACAATGTGTTTCACCTCCATGTCATGTACAGTCAGTGCACTTGCTGTTGGTCTAAAAAAAACATTAAGCATATGAAAGTAATGGAAGGGGTGTCAAGCTTTGTCAGACTGTGGTTTTTCAGTGTTTTACCTTTGCATGCATAATTATTCCATGGCACCTACAACCTAGAGTATATAGTATCACTTACTTCATAACTTTTTTTTCATTCTGATCTCATGAAATAAATGACTACAGGTTAATAAGGAGACCTTCATAGGATATTGCGCAGTAAAGGTATCACTGATTTTGTGGGGAAAAGGAACAAACTTGCTTTGTGTTAAATAAATGTAATGTTTTCTGTGCCTAGAGGTGCTGTAGTGATGAACGCCACAGCATCTGCCACAGGACTGAGCGCTGCCAGCAACTGTTAATGTAATTACTGCCCAATAACGTAATAAACCATTAAGCTAATTTGCAGCTAATAGTGCAATAACCCTGTTAACATGATAAGTAAAGGATACCGACTGTTAAGGCAATATTTTATCCTGTTAATGTAATAATTCTTACATTACTGGGTTTTCTCAGATCAACAAGGTTTAATTTTTTTATATAAGCCATTTACAATACATTTACTGAAGACCTTTTCCATATACTGTATATTTATCCCTTTTTCAGGTGTAGCACCACAGTTTGTGACCAAATTACTGAATGGGTGACAGTTGTGTGTTTCAGTTATTAACAGGAAAAAAGGTTATTAGGTAACTTTTATAACATGAATGAGAAATGTGTTAGCAATCAGATTATTACACTATTAACTGCAGATTGTTACTACATTAATGGTTTATTACATTAAATAAAGTCATTACACTAACACATTAACATTTCCTGTCTCAATCAAAATAAGATTGCCAAGGTTGGGGATTTACCTCCTTACCATACTAAACATGTATGCTTTCAAGGTACAATGAGACACTTTGGATTGGATTGGATAGGATAGGATATACTTTATTGTCCCCGTAGGGAAATTTGTCTTGTCATTGCACTTTAACAGACAGTTGAAAGATACACACTGCATAGACACATGACACAGTAACCCTTCGTTGTAAAAGTAAGAGCGTTAGTAAAAAGGTTATAGCACCTCTAAAATGCTGTAAAACTTCAAAAACTTTATAAAAAAACCCCCAAAACAAAACACCTAACACGTTCCAATTATTGCACAACCCTGTAAAATTGCACAGTTCTACCTAAGAATATTGCACAGTCCAGATTGCCTCGTACTACCCCCCTCCTATTTAAGATGTTAATTGAGGACGGGACAAATTAATTTTTAAAATGACTGAGTCTACCTTTGGGCACTCTGTATCGTCTACCAGAGGGCAGAAGCTCATACTCAGAGTGGAGGACATGAGATGGGTCAGCCAATATTCTATAAGCAACTCTGTTCTTTCTTTCTTTCTTTCTTTCAGTCTGTACCAGGTGGGTGATCTTAGATTTTAGGTGAACAGAGAGGTCACCATACCACGCCTGTATCCCGTACCTAATCAGGCTCTCCAGGACAGCTTGGTAGAACAGGGACATAACTTTCTCCTTAACCCCATACATCCTGAAAGTATAACCTCTACTTTGTATAAATGCATCCACCAAATGGCATAATGTTAACGACTTTTACCATTTCAGGAATACGAGATGGACTCGGAGGGCAGCGAGGAATGGAGAGGCGGCAGAGACACTCGCAGCTCTCTGTCCCTGGAAATCTATGGTTTGCAGAAGGAAGGCAGGGAGCGCCATGTTTACTTCACTAACCAGGAGTACTACTGGAGGCTGGAGGAGCTGAAGAGAGCCCACCTGAGGAACATGGCCCAGCTGGAGAGGATGTACATAGGCCAGGACAAGGACAGCCAGGACGAGGAAGACGACAGCGGCCTGGGAGGAGGGAAAAACGGAGAACCAATCAGGTTTGATATGTCTGTCTCTTCTATTAATGAACAGGAATATGGCAAGGCTATTTACTCAGTCTTCTTCTTTCTACGGATATGCACTGAAAATACAAAATATTAGGAAATTCTAAATATTCAGCTGCAGCTCCTTTGCTTTTCCTCGTCTCAGTTGTGTCAAGGCTTAAGGATCTTTCTCGAACCTGCCTCTAGCCCTCATACAGTAGGTGAAATCGATAAGCGATCATAGCCTTCACCTGGTCGATCTGATTCATGGCAGATGAAGGAGTTCCTAATCTTTTGTACGCCCAGTACATGGCAGACACAGTATGGTTTATGGGAAAATCAATAGGCTGGGTGGAGGGCACGGTGCTATCCACAGGGTGGCGATGTTGGCTATAACTTGTACAGAGATATTTGTTTTAGCCTTCCACTGACATCTGAAGAAATCTATTTGTAAAGCTACTGACGGTTATTAAGGGAATGCACTGACATTTTTAATTTAAATTGGACAGCTGCAAACCTGTGGTACTTTGCTTCAATGAGGAATGCTTACAATGCTAACAAGCCAGTTTTGATGAATTAATGGACAGCTGTAGGAGCTTTTAACCTGAACATGAAACATTTCTGGTACAGAAAACTAAATAAAATCCACATTTTCAAAATACCCTTTCAAAAAAATGTGTTTCTTATTGATGTACAGTTAAACTAAGACTTGTACACTCAGTGTAAGGCATAGGTTGTTTGGTGGGAAATTATGTGCTAGACAGAAGACACTAGCCATAATACTATCCTGAATACTGATCTTTAATATTATCCATAGGGTGGCGGTATTGTATTGAACTCCATATCTCCAGCCAGACATCTGATACTCTGTTTGGAGAGTTTCTTCCCTACAAGGGCATACAGCAGTAACTGCTTTTGTGTGCTTAAAAGGTCAAAGATCATGACTAATGTTTAACCTATAAATCCTATTGAATGATATACTGTACAATCCAATTTTGTCCCAACAATACTTTTGTGAGGACCAGATATAAATATTGAGGTAATTATTCCCAGTTTCACTGTTGTTGATTTAGTATAAGGAGACTTGTCTTCCTTTGCTTTCTCCTCCTCATAGAAGTTCATCAAGCTGTAGTTCAGATTAAAGTGAGTGTATTGGTTCAGAGTTGTATTTGTCAGGGCAACTGCATCATACCGTGATGAAGACACATGCCATACAGTGTGTGACCAACTTGTTTTTTTACTTTAAATCAGTGTTTTTTTTTTGGTAAAGCTGACTTCTTCTCCTCTCTGCTCCTCAGCCTGGCAGGGGAGGGCGCTGGCTCCAGGTCAGCCAGGAGACTCCAGAGGATCAACTCCCAGGAGGAGCTGGACTTCCACGAGACGTCCAGCGGCTCTGACCAATCAGAGCCCTGCAGAGAGGACAGCCTGGAGGAGCTGGAGCTGGACCATCCAATCAGGACCGCTGGCAGGGACCCAACCTTTGGGAGGTAGATGAAGTAGTTAGACTGGGGCTGCAAATATCGATTAATCATTTAGTCTATCAAATGTCAAAAATAATGTCAAATGCCCATCATAAGTTACACAAGTGATCTTTTTAAAATTGCTGACCAGCAGCTAAAAAAAACCCAAAGTATTCATTTTATAAGGATCTGAGAATAGAAAAGCAAGCAAATAACCAGCAAATGTTTGGTATTTTGATTTTAAAAATGACCATAACGATTAATCGATTATCAAAATTATAATCGATTTATTTTCTGTCAAATGACTAATCAATTAATGGACCAATCGTTTCAGCACTTACACAAGTTTTTAAATCTCTCTATATGTACCGATCTGTGTTTTATTAGTGTGGAGGACAGACAGATGAGGAGGCAGAGAGGAGGATGGTATGCAACATCGGATATGGGCAGGATTCAAACCCATGTCACAAGTCAGAGTGATTCATATCAAATTTGTAGTTATAGTTACGAAAAGTAATGCTCCCAAATTTAGTATGATAATCTATGAATGGAATGAAAGAAGAGGCAGAGCTCACATGACATGAAACAGGCAGCAGTTTGACATTGAAACAGTGTGGAGGAAAGTAAGTGGATGGGTGTTTACATTTACCTTCCACTCTGACCAGCTGAGTTCAATTCCCAACTCATGCCATGAAGGTTTCTACTGTTAGTGAAGTTTTTATTTTCAGCAACAGTTTTTCTTATTTAACCGTGACAAAAACGTACCTAACCTTAATTGTTTTAGGTGCCTAACCGTGTCTGAAGAAGAGCACTATGGCTCAAACCTCACATTAAGTCGGTAATAAATTAGTCATGCGATCAGTAGTGTGTGGACTTGGTACCTAGCCTTAACCAAAGCTTTAACTGCCTAACCTTAACCCTCCATGCGTAGGTGTAGTATGACTCAAAGGTGCATAAGTTCTTGTAAGATAATATACAAACTAAGGATGGGACAATATATCGAAATTCTATATATCGCAATACAAAAATGTGACAATACGTATCGTGGGGCAGAAAAAAGAATGGTGATATTAGCTCTATTTTATTCTGCTGTAGTAATCACAAATGAGGTGGCTTGACCATCACAATTTCACAAGCTCGCCACTGAAATTATATTATTTGCACTTTGTAATGACAATTTTTAAAATGTTTACATTCCAGCAAGCCAATGCCTTTGCTAGAAAGATTTGTGGCTCCGAAATAAACATAATTCTGCACAGTCAGACTTTTTTGTGATTGAACATCATCATCATATGGTGTTTGTACAAACGGTTGTATGAGAACACATTACACAAGCACATGATGCCTCAGTGAACTTTCCCACCATCTGTTGCTCTCCTTCATTACCCATTCAGATGATTTGTATTGTGCTGTACTCACATTTCACTCTCCTCTATTTCCTCTCAGAGAGATGCTGTCGAACCCAGAGGGGATGACAGCCCAGAAACGGTTTTGGTTCCAGCCCAAAGCCTCCTGTCCCAAACCTCAGGGAAAACTGTCCCGTCACACCGGGGTCGGAGTCAGGTCCAACTCCAGGATCACGGTGCCCAAACCCTTCCAGATGATGCTGAGGGAGGAGGAGAGGAAGCGGCACCAGGTGCGGACCCGTTCGGAGATCGAGCTGGAGAACACCTTGTTGAGACGGGAGCTGGAGGAGCTCCGGGAATGCCGGAAAAAATTCCGGGCTTCGCCTGCACCGGCCCACATACACCTGCCTCTGTACGAAGTCATCGGCCGTCGCTCCGGTCAGCGCCCCGGCGGGAGTAGAGGTAAACACGGCGGCGGCAACAACGGCAACCAGGCCTCGCAGCGGCCTTTCAGCTTCCTGGAGAGAGAGAGGAGGAAGAAGGAGGCGAAGATCGTGGCGGAGCTGGGGAGCCTGGGCCCGAAAGAAGAGCGACAGGTCTTCAAGGCCAGGCCCATGCCCAGCTCGGTGTACGGCCCCAGACGGAGGTCACACACCGGGACCGAAAGCCACCAGGCCCCGTCTCTGATCCTCAGCTCGCTGGAGAGGGAGGCCGCCGAGGGCCGGGGTGACCCAAGCCTCCGCCTGGAGCCAGACAGGTTCCTCTCCAAATTGGATACGGCGGCGTACGACGGAGGCTCCTGGGGGTCCCGCAGACGTCCGTCAGCCAAGCCAGTGAAGAAGCAGATGGAGCTGTCCATCCAGATGGTGAAGGAGAGGGAGTGGCTGTACATCGACCCGCTCAAAACCGCCTGCGACGTCTTTCCGTCCCTGCAGCCCGGCAGCCAGGAGCCCCTGCCAACCCACAAGAGCGACTACATCAGTGTGTGACGCTGTTTTGTGCTTTGTGTGCGCTGTACTGCGGTGTGTGTAACACATATGATACGTGGCAAGTGCACATTTGTACATATTGGCAGTAACACACACATAGACACATTTGTAAGAGTGACTGATTAAGTGTGTGTGGAGGTAATCATGCTGAAATGATTTTTTCTTTCTTTCAAGGATTAATAAAACGTGAATGAGAGAAAGAAAAAAGCAAGCAGCGAGAAGGAAAGAATGAATTAAACTAAACATTTTTTGTTTTTGTTGTAGATCAGTTTGACGCCGTAATAATTTCTCTAATGCCGTTTGAAGCATTTTGTAGAGTGATTCCTTATCAGTTTAAAGTAATAGGCCTACACACAACTGGCTTGCTGGCATGTCAATGTAGCATGGTATTGTGGTGTTTTTCATAATAAATTTGTCTACCGCAACTTTGATCTTGTTGACTTATTTTGGCCGCTTGTATTGTCAGTGCAAATCTTAAAAACACTCGTGAACAAAACTGTTGAACACAATTTTTGTTAAGATAAAAAATAAAATAATGTTGTAAAGAGTATAATGATAATATTGTCCTTGCTCCTGACTCCAAACCAGCCCTTAGGGACCCATACAAAGGCTTCACTATGAGGCTGTTATTTTTTCTAAATCAAAAGTAGGGAACAAACATCCACTTCTGCCCTTTGGGAACTTACAATTGCCCTGAAGGAAGAGATGCATATAATATCAGGCGTAGCCCATGTTATGGGATTATACCGATATATCAGTTAGCCAATATATATTTATTCATATTGTTCAATTATGGTTTCTGGAAATAATTATTATTATTAATAATAATAATTATTATTATTAGTGTTTTCCTTAGTGTCACCATGATGGATCCGTAATGCTGTTTCAGAGGGTTTTCCACCTTGCCAAGAATAAAATTCAAAGTGAAACATTGAATACTTTGACATTGTTTGGCATGAAAATGGTCAAATTTGAAGATACAGAATATCAGCACAAAACATTGGCTGTCAATGACACATTGTCCTTCAAACACCCATACAGGTGAAACCCAGATGCATGAGGTGCACATGCAGTCATGTGACGTCCATCTCCTGATTCCTCCCTCCTCCCACTTAGTGGGGTGATAGGATAAATGCTATTGTTATTAAAGCACATTGGTGGAAAAGGATCTGCTAATCCACTTGTAGCACCATTGAAATCTGAGCAGATAGGTGACAATTCTATCAACAACTTAGGGACAGAGAAAAGGAGCAGAAAGTTTGACCCACCCTCATCAAGTTCGCGCAGAGGTAGGCCTACACTTTCCGGTCTCGGCCTTCAAAATAAAAGCCACCATTTGTCGGGACTAATGTGGTACACAACAACAACAATCGTATGAAAACACTCAGAGACACATCTACATTGAAAACTGAGTAAAAGTACAGCTTTAAAATACACAAAAGATGGTAAATGTTATTTCCTCCCAATAATATATTTTAAGGAAAAATTATATATATATATATTTGATCACTCAACATAACCCTAACCACGACTTGGAAGGATCTCTACTATCCTAAAACAATGTCAATTTAAACTCATAATCGTGGCACAATTATTCCTGCTTGCTGTAGGCTGTAACAGGGCCTCTGGCAGCCAGTGCCATAGATATGGGTTGAAATCAGTACAGTTTTTAAGATACCAGAGATCTTGAAACTGATTACATTGACCTTTATAAGATACTAGACACCGCCCAAAACTGTTTGGTGTACGTTTGGTGTTTGAGAATTCATTTGTAGATTTTCTGGCAGCCCTGCATATTAGCTGCAACATCTTGCATAGGCATATATTAATATCTTACATGGTGAGCTTTTTGCTATGAAAAGGACAACCCTCCAGCAAAAAAACGCAATTGTATTCATTACAGATTACTCCTCAAAGGCATTACTTACACTTTCGTACTTTGTGTTACTCAAAACCGTTGAAACGCTTTATTTTTTATTTTTTTTTGTTTTATTTTGAAATCTGTAATCGGAAGTTAGGTTAGGGTTAGGGATAGTGAAATTTACCGCATGCTGAACTGACCTGGCGAAGCTCAGGGGAGGCAGACCTGAGAGAGCGAGCAATGGATGCGGACAGCCGCAACATGATCAGATGGATTCCGCATTTCGTCGTGGGCTTTCTCCTTTTGAGTAAGTAATGCAAACTTTTTAATAGTTTACTGAAATCATAGCCTGTCGTTTGAAGAGCAGAGGGAGGCTTTAACTATTCACATTTCGCATGGTAGGCTAACTGAACTGCACGGTAACTTGCATCACCTAGGTCAGAGCATGAATCTGACAAGTAACCTAACTGCAAAACCACATTTGGTGATTTAATCTTTAATCTCGTAACATCTGTCTAATATCTACTCTCGTAACACGGTGGCGCTTGTTAGAATGGCAATGCAAACACAGCGACATTATATCGAAAAAGGGGTTCATGTTATCAATAAATACAGGAATATTATTACCTTAGGAGATAAAACTACCATGAAAGTACGATAAGGGCACTAAAGTCACCGTTGAATACCACGCAGACACACCCGAAGTACCTGTTGGCGTATTATAGAAAAGATATTTTTTTTTGGGGGGGGGGGGGGGGTTAAGTGGGTTAAATGTAGGCTATTGCAGAAATGAGGAGTGGACATTTACACGATTCGGAAAAAAGTTCGGCCTAACGGAGTAGTTCAAGCAAGAGGTGCTTTCCAGAAAAAAAAGAGGTGTTGTCAATTGCAAACAAGATTCCTACAAAGGATCCAAGGTGTTGCAATTCGGGGTTTCCGTTTTTTTTTTTTTTAATGTAGCCTACTAATAAATACTTTTTAATGGTTCTTTGTTGTATTCAAGTTAACTCTGAGATTTGATTATTTTACTGTTGGGAATGTTAATGTCGCAGAGTCCTGGCTGCTAAAACTTCTTAGAATGAAATGCCTCGACGTTAATAACTATATCCCGCGGTCAGCATCGGCAACCAGTGAGAACTCATTTCATCAGCCACGAGACGCGGTGAGGTAATATACTACAGGCACGCGCGCGTCCTGTATCAGCGCGCGGCAGCCAGTCCACCCCACCCGGAGGATTTGTCGGGAGTTTGACAGCTGATTCCCACAGATGTGTGTTACATTCTAGAGGAAATATTGGTTGTATTCGCTTCGTTTGTCGCGGGCTTAGCATCAGCAATTGGACAGCTGTGTTTTTCTGTGATGCCGATATGTGACGTAAGTGACATGAGCACTCGCTATTGTATATTTATATTTTCACTCTTTGTTTAACGTTTAGTTGTGATGTATTTGGCATACATGACGTTAGCTTGTGCCACTGGTGTTGGAGAGTGCACATACTATTTAGCCTCGAGTTTCTTTATATGGTTACAAAAGCTGTAATGAAGACGTACATCATTACTGGCACCCTAACGAGTCTAGTGGAGCAAATATACAGAACTTTAGAGTTACTTAACACATCGGTTACGTGCCCGATGTGCTTGATTCTACCACTACCGCCCTAGGTAACTCGGAATTCGGAGCTTTCAATGAGCACTTGAAGGCAGCAGTTGAGACGTGACGGCCTCACCCACATTGACGGAGTTGAAACTCGGAACTTTTCTCATGAATTTAGGCCTGCATAATAACATGGATATGACCATTATGTGCGAACAGAAATAATCTACGAAGACGAATCTTTGGACAAGTAAATGAAATTTCCCAATAATGACTTCCGCTTGTTATGATTTGTGATTTAGAGTAGTGTAACGTTAAATCCTCCAGTGACCCTGGTTTATTATGGACTTAACTTACTAACGTTACGTCTCCAGTGTCTCCGTCTCTTCGGTCACTGTAGATCACTTGAGTGGTTTTCCCTTTTGTTTCAGTCCTTTTGGTGTCCTACTTTTCCACTGGCGCAGGTAGGCCCAGCTGCGTAGTAGTAGGGTATGAAAAAAAAAAGGATCACCGCCAATTTAGTCCGGTTCCAGCCGGTTCCAGCCGGTTCCAGCCGGTTCCAGCCGGTAGCTTCTGACTTCGATATAACTTCGGTGAAGGCTATGGTAACCATGGTAACCAAGTATTACATTGCGGTAACTCCGGAGCACGAGAGGACAAAACTATGGACAAAACCCCCCCAAGTCTATGCACTGTCTGTCTATTCAGAACGGAAGCTGATGAAAGCTAACCCCCTCCCCCATCCATTTCCTGTTCGTGCCAAAAGGGATTTGTTGCCATGGCAGCCAGGAGACTGTTTCCTGTATTCACTGGAACTGTAACGATTATTTTTTAGCACACTCTGCACTATCCCACTATTGATGGTTTGTGTTTGTATTTGTATTTCTTGTAGGTGTGTTAAGTGTCTTAATTCTGTTGTAACACAGCATTAAATAGACCTTTATGTTCTGCAGAGGCATCTGTGATAAGAGGTTTTATGTGCCAACTACATTAGAGCTGCAACAATTAATCGATTAGTTGTCAACTATTAAATTCATCGCCAACTATTTTGATAATCGATTAATCGGTTTGAGTAATTTTTTAAGAAATATAAGTCAAAATTCTCTGATTCCAGCTTCTTAAATGTGAATATTTTCTGGTTTCTTTACTCCTCTATGACAGTAAACTGAATATCTTTGGGTTGTGGACAAAACAAGACATTTGAGGACGTCATCTGGGGCTTTGGGAAACACTGATCGACATTTTTCATCATTTTCTGACATTTTATAGACCAAACAACTAATCGATTAATCGAGAAAGTAATCGCCAATGAAAATAATCGTTAGTTGCAGCCCTAAACTACATCAGAGTTTGTAATCAGGAAGTGAAAACCAAAAGTGAAGGGACTCTTAACTGGTTTATGACCTTGAGTATGACCTTACCTGGATTATGCCAACCCAGTTATGGCATTTACATAGCCTGGTGTCCAGCCCCTATGAATCGCTTTAGGACTCTTTGAATTTGTAAACATGACACCAGGGACCAGGCTAGCATTTACATGAGTTTACATTCATCGTCCCACAACCAGTTTACTTGAGCAACCAGGTTAAGAATAGAATTGTGAATGCTTAGTTTTTGATTGTATGATGAATCCTTGGATAAAAGCAAAGAGCTTCTCTTTAAACATGGCCCCTGTTATTGTTTTTTTTTGTTTGTTTTTCAGATGGTTTTCCAGGCTGTTGCAGTGCACCGGACCTTGTCTGCACTGTCACCCAGAATGGAAACCGAACTCACTACCATGTTCCTGACCAGCCCCCTTCAGCCGACTGCGTGTACGACTGGGCCAACGGCACTGTAAGTTATGTAATTACTTTATGCAGTTTGGATTGCTTGGGGTTTCAACAATTGCCCTGTACATGAGGAGGTCTACTCTGAAGTGATATATTATATTGTATAATTATCTGTTGCCATGTCATTATCTGATCCAGTTTGTAAAAGTGCTATAACTTTTGTCAGCCAAGTACTCAAATTACCTGCTGTCCCTCAACACGTACCACAATTTGTGTGTAAATCAGTTTGTTTTTCAAATGCTGGCTGTCTCATTTTGGAAGGAAACTCTTCTAATCTCTCTGTTGTATGTTTTCTTTACTTTAGGGTTATAATATTGCGACGGAGGTGCAGAAAGACGATGAGAGTGTCCTGTTTGCAAACGTCAGCTCCTTGACTACCTACGGATGCTTGCCGAGGGTCCGGCACTCCCGAAGCTGCGGCCCCGAGGTAACGTATGGTTGGCACACGAACAAGAACTGCACATTGACCAACACAAGAAAGAGCAAATGCAGAAATAGAAGTGATTTATTTAATATTTAATTTGTCACTGGCTTCTCCTCTGAAAATTACAGCGGGTAAGCGATTGCAATCCAATCCACGCACGGGAATCCGACATTGACATCACTGATGTACTGTAAGCTCCAGACATTATTAACACCTGTGTATTGTCCTTCTCTCCCCTCCCTTTAGAGACGCACGGCTGTGTGTGACGGTGAGTATGGGGAATTCATTTTCTCTATGAGGGATGTTTATGTTGATTTTTATTTCCCTTGTCATTTGATACATCTATTTCTACCATTTTGTGTTTAGATTCTGTTATCAATACAGTCATGTCTTTGAATTTTAACTTATTCAATTTTTGTTTCTTTCATTAAACTGTAGTTAACTGCACCTCTGGACCTGCTTTGGAGCTGAAGCCCATTCAGAACGGTAGGGAAGACAAACTTGATATCAGGAATCATAATGCCCCCATACATGAATTGTACATTAAATGCAGCATCTCAACGTCACAAGGGTATTTCTTTCATGTATGACTGAAATCTCTCTCTCTCTCTCTCTCTCTCTCTCTCTCTCTCTTTCTCTCTCTCCACACTGCAGCTGAAAGTTTCAAGTAACAAGCTGATAATTTCTGTATTCAGGCCTGTATTTGAACACTCAAATCAGAATTTGTCAGCACTGCCATGACAATAAGTATATCCTAAAGCTGAATTCCGGGTTTTCCCCTATTTCCCCACTTTGTTTCCTCCTCTGGTGGTGAAAAGTGTTAGAAATTAGAAAGTAATCTATAGTAAAAATGGCTTCCTTTTGCGTTTCAGTGATTGTAACTTTTGTAATGAAATCAGCCAATGAAGCTTATGAAGGTGTAAATATTGTGAGTTGATAGTAATAACAGCCTACAGTGTGTGCTGCTAGCATATCAGTCAGTTTGGCCACAAATTATGTCAATCAAATCAAATTGTTTTGTCCTATGTGGGCAAGAATTTCAATAGCGGTCTATGGAGAGCGTCTCCAACCATGGTAATACTGCCAATTGGTATTGTGTAACCTGTCTCCATGGTCCAGATGGATGAAATAACTATTTATTACTGGAAAAAATCCCAGGTTCCAGCTTTAAGTCATTTTCATGAGACGATTTTGTCGCCATGGCAGCTTGGCTGAGCGTTAGCATGGATGACAATATGTCAAAAAAAGCCAAAACCTGACTCAACTCAGTCAAAAGTCAAAGGCACAAAACATAACCGAAATGTGTTGGAAACATGCAGGAGTAGCGTAGGTACAGAAACAGATGTGATGTTTTAAAGTTTGCTGTCAGTTCATATTTGTATTGGATACAGGTTACATCCTATAATAGATACAGTAGGCACTAGGGCTGGGTATCGTTGAAACATTTTCGATACCAGTACCGGTACCGATACCTTGACTTCGATACCGGTTCCTGAACGATACTTTTTTCGGTACTTTACTCTCTCTGTAATAATAAAAATGTAATTTCAGCTGTAAAAAATAAGTCCAAATTTCTCAATTTCAACATTGTTATTTATTTAGAAAATTTTACACACCACACAAAATAAAACCCTAAAAATAAAATCCCTCTCCCTTTAACAATGAACGTGGTCACTGCCCTGTAGCATTCACTGACTCTCTGGCGGGGTAACGAGGTCTTCTGCACCAGGGTGAAGGGTGTAAGCTCTGTGGCTCTCACTGTGACACGAGGGCGGGTTGAGAGTGGGACAGGGTGACCTGTCAATGAGCGCAAGAGTGTAAACAACACGACTCATGAGCTGATGATAGTGACAACGCTAGTAAAAACGCTAAGCTAACGTCAGCCAAGACAATGAAAAAAGCCCAGTTATCTCCAACAACAACTTATCCAACTAGCTAATTAATTACCTGAACATGTCGATGAAGTTGTCGATGCCTCACTTAAAGTTTCGGCGTCCGTGGAGGGTTCAACTTCTTCGGCGCTGGCTGCAGGCGGGCTGCTAACGTTAGCTGCAGCTGCTGCGGGGGACTTGGCTAGACTAGGCTATCAAATACGGTAGGATACACTCTTCAGCTTTTAGAAATATTTGGTGTTTGACCAGGCGTTTCCTCAGGTCAGACGTGTTCCCATGGCCAGCTTTGCATTTCTCATCACAAACATTGCAGCGAGCGTTGTCTGCGTCAAGTTTTGAAAGTGTAACCACACTTGGGGCCGCTTTCGGCTCGCCGTCGCCCTGACAACAAGCAACAAGCTGCAGGGGTGACGTAATCTCGCTCTCAGAGTCTCGCTCTCTCTTTCTCTCTGCTCTCTCACCCAGATGCGCGCTCAGGTACCGAAATTTGGCACCGATTGATTTTACGTGAATCGGTACTCGGTAGTACCGACGTAATTCGGTCGGTGCCATAAAAGTATCGAAGTTCGGTACCCAGCCCTAGTAGGCACAAGCATCCAAAAATCAGATCTAAGAAGCAGTTTGGAATTGTGCATGAATGCCTGTGGTCTGAATGAAGCCTGGGTCCGTAAATTCAGTCTCTCACTTTGGCTGTCTGACTTGAATGTGTTCAACAAGAGAATGACATTGTGCTATGTCAGCGTGAGCCTCGTCTTCCCCTTGTTCTTGAGTCAGAGCAGAGGAATTCCCCTGCTGTTCCCAGTGACGTAATCTTACTCTGCATTTAATCACCGGAGGCTGTTGCCTCACTGCTGTTTCCGTTCATAAATAGTTCGCTTCAAACTAGTTTTTCAAGACCATTGAACGGCTCTTTCCAATCTCACATGGCTCCACTTTCACATGGCTGCTGTGACTGTACTAATCACTGGGACACACTAACTGCCTGACCAACTCACTCATTTCTATAGTCAAATCTGTGGATTGCCATTAACATCTGCTAGTACTGTGCACAGCTCTCCTGCATATAGATTCCCATTCAAACTATGTAATAATGCAGGTAAACTAAATGAAAACATCTATTTTGTGTTTTTAGTGGCCTGTCATGTTGTTAGCAGCATCAACCTTCTTTTTCCACTGTCAACACACTATACAATAGTAAGAATCAATAACTTTGTAATGCTAACAGCCATAAAGAGAGGCAGGCAGCATGACTAGCAGCTTAGTTGTACCCTACCAGCACCCCCATGGCCTGCGTGTATCACTACTCCTCTGTTTACATATGAATTAATTATCTGCCCGTTTGAAATACAGTAAAACGTTATCTGTGGCCTCTGTTCCTCCTCCTCCAACAGATTCTGACCACACACTTGAATGGCTCGTTGTTGGCGGGATCATCGTTGCCTTGATCTGCCTGCTTGTCCTCGTGTTGTGCAACAAAGATCGAATTTGCAGGTATTGTCACAGATAAGAAAGCTCATCACACTATGTTCACATCATACTATGTATTGTCCTTATCTGGCATTTTTGAATAATGCACTGCTGTTATTGGTAGGGCCTATGGCTGTGTTCATGACCGGGCTAAAGGATACTGGCAGAAGTCCCAGGATCAGGCTGTCCCACCTGGAGTCTCTTACAGCGGGGTGGCGGGGGAGGAACAGACTGTGTAAAGGGGACCCACAGAGGCCGAGGTGGTGGAGGATTGTGGGTAGAGAGAGTTTTTGTTTTACTTTGTCACATTTTTTCTTTAACATTAGTACCCTGTGTCTGTAACGTACACAGTGTCATGTAAAAACCTTGTAATCCTAATTTTGATGATTTTCACATTTTAAATTCTATTGAAGGATTACATGTCCCACTATGGATTGAGAACTGATTACTTGTCTTTTTTAAAACCTGACATAACGTCAAAAATGTATGGTGGTGAAGCTAAAACTTGCATACGCCTTATTAACTTGCATACGCCTGCTTCAAGCTATATAATTGCTTGTTATATATTCCGCTTTTATATATCCTTTATATATCTTTATATATCCGCTTTTATATATCCTTTAATGCTGTACTCTCTATATGGACTGTACTGAAATTATGTGATCTGGCTTGGTGCGATGATGTTGT